>NC_080721.1:2791049-2806049 GCF_019097595.1 Hemibagrus wyckioides | reverse complement strand
AGTAGATGCTTTGTCTATTAAAACTCCATCTCAAAATGTCCAAAACACATCTGCTGAATATTATTCTATACAACATCTCTCTCTCACACACACACACACACACACAAATATGGGATTAAAGCCCAGTAGATATTTTGTCTATTAAAACTCTGATAATGTTCATACCACATCTGGTGTATATTATTCTATACAAAATCTCTCTCTCTCTCTCGTGCTCTCTCTCTCTCACACACACACACACACACGGGTCGAACGGATTAAATCCCAGTAGTAGATGCTTTGTCTATTAAAACTCCATCTCAAAATATCCAAAACAGATCTGGTGAATATTATTCTATACAAAATCTCTCTCTCTCACCGACACACAGACATACAGACATACACACACACACACACACACACAAAATAGGGGCCAGAGTAAATGCCAATACGAATCCAGTGGTGAACAAACACACGTCGATCCCAAATCCTTCAACGTCTGAACCAATCAATATCCCTGAACCACTGAAGTGTTCACATCGCCAATAATCAATAGATTAAAAAGTGAGAATGAGGTAACTCTGGGGTGTTTCCTAACAATTAACACCTAATTACCAATTACAGCTAAATACAAAAAAGAAACGTTGTTTGATTAGACTCCGTTTGATGGGCAGACGTCGTCCATCCAGAGCGGCTCGCCTTTATTTATCCTGTTTTAAACCACTGAGCAATCGAGGGTTAAGGATTTTGCTCAAGAGACCTTACTGTATGTGGGATTGGAGCTCATGACCTTCTGACCAGTAATCCAATGCCTTAATCACTAAGCTACTACATCCCTAACCACTAAGCTGACCCATCATCATCAGACTCAGAGTTTCACTACAGTACATTTATAAATAACTTTCAGTGATTAAAGGTGCGTCAGGAAGACAAGAGTAGGAGGGGATAGGAGGGAAGGAAGAGAAGAGAAGAGAAGAGAAGAGAAGAGAGAGAGAGAGAGAGAGAGAGAGAGAGACAAGGAAGAGACAGGAGGAGAGGAATGAAAGTGAGGAGGAGGAGGAGGAGGAGGAGGAGAAAGGTGTAGAGAAAAGAGGTAGGAAAAAATAAAGGAGAGAAAAGAAGAACAAACAAAATGGAAATAGATAATTAAAGGAGAAGAGAAGAGAAGAGAGAGAGAGAGAGAGAGAGAGAGAGAGAGAGAGACAAGGAAGAGACAGGAGGAGAGGAATGAAAGTGAGGAGGAGGAGGAGGAGGAGAAAGGTGTAGAGAAAAGAGGTAGGAAAAAATAAAGGAGAGAAAAGAAGAACAAACAAAATGGAAATAGATAATTAAAGGAGAAGAGAAGAGAAGAGAAGAGAAGAGAAGAGAAGAGAAGAGAAGAGAAGAGAAGAGAAGAGAAGAGAAGAGAAGAGAAGAGAAGAGAAGACTGACATTTCACCTCCATGTGTTCACACATCCAGTGATCTTTATGGCTGCAGGTACTACGTGTGTGTGTGTGTGTGTGTGTGTGTGTGTGTGTGTGTGTGTTTTCCTACTCTGTATTTGCATATAGTTCAATTTTATCTAATCGCTTCTGAGGACACGCCCACATCAGACACCAAAAGCTTGCTCTTCCATTAACTTCAAGTCAACCTCGTTAGCCTCGTCTCCATCACAGAAGCTCTGCGTGACCTCCAGACCGGTGTGATTAATAACCTCGTCACGTGACGACCCACGTGTGATTTATTTACTCGCTTCACAGGAGACATCGCTGACGTTACTGTGATCCTACAGACCGCCTGGAAAATAATAATGTGAATAAAACTACGAGAAAGACAGAACTGGGTCGAGAATTTTTGCCTAAGATATTGAATATTTATTTGCTCAAGAGACCTTACTGTATGTGGGATTGGAGCTCATGACCTTCTGACCAGTAATCCAATGCCTTAATCACTAACCTACTCCATCCCTGACCACTAAGCTGACCCATCATCATCAGACCCAGAGTTTCACTACAGTACATTTATAAATAACCTTCAGTGATTAAAGGTGCATCAGGAAGACAAGAATACAGAGAGGAGAGGAGAGGAGAGGAGAGGAGAGGAGAGGAGACGAGACGAGACGAGACAAGACAAGAGGAGACAAAACGAGAAATACAGAAGAGAAGAGAAGAGAAGAGAAGAGAAGAGAAGAGAAGAGAAGAGAAGAGAAGAGAAGAGAAAAGAAAAGAAAAGAAAAGAAAAGAAAAGAAGGAAAATAAAAAGAAAGAGAGAGGGAGAGAAAGAGAATAGAGAAAATAAATACAGATAAGAAGGGACAAAATGAGGAGAGAAACAGAGGAGGGGAGACATAGAGGAGGCGAAAAGAAAAAAAGTGAAAGAAAGGAGGAGAGACAAGGAAGAGAGAGAAGGAGAGGAAAGAAAGATAGGAGGAGGAGAAAGGCATGGAGGAAAGAGGTGGGGAAAAATAAAGGAGACAAAAGAAGAACAAACAAAATGGAAATAGATGATTGAAGGAGAAGAGAGAGAGAGAGAGAGAGAGAGAGAGAGAGTAATATTTGATCTGAAATGAAAATCTTCTTCTGAATCTTGGTCTGAATTCAGTGGGAAAAGGATCACGGTTATCTGATCTGAATCTAATCACCAAAGGCCACGCACACACACAAACCCTAACAGATGTCTGAGTTTAAGCTGATAGATGCTACCCCCCCCCAACACACACACACACACACACACCCTTCCCCCTCACCACTCGTAGCTCATTATGTCAAATTTTCATTCATTCATTCATTCATTCATTCATTCATTCATTCATTCATTCATTCATTCATTCCTCCCCCCTTCCCCCCTCCTTCATTTATGCCTCCAATTTCTTTTTTAATTACCCCTCTTTTCACCCCGCTGCCTTGCCCCTTGTTCCCGGCACTCCAGCCCTTTTACCCCCTCGTTCATTCCCACAATGAATCCGTCTTATCTCAGCGTCGCGGACAGAAACTGACACGAACGTACACTTCATTTTTGCCGTAACTCTAACAAGGGTATTTAAAACACACACACACACACAAACACACACACTCACACACACTCACACACACACACACTCAAACATACCGCCATCATTACAGATTACATAAATAACAATAAAGGCTAAAATTTAGGAATTACAAAAAATATTATATCGGCTGATAAAGAAAGAAATTAGCTTGAGAGTGCTTTAAATATAAAATCTAAAAGATTCAGCCTACCAACACACACACACACACACACACACAAACACACACACACACACAAACACACACACACACAGACACACAGCAACACCCCCCCTTACATTCAGTCCCAACACCTGCCCTCCCCTCACCCACAACATTACATTCTCCCCAAACCACATACACACCCTAGTGCTCCCACACACACACACACACACACACACACACACACACACTGACCTTCCCTGCCATGTTCCAAGCAGAACTGTCCTCAAGCAGACCAAACATGAAGCATGCTAATGCTGTTAAATGTTCATTAAGTCAGGGTTAATTCTACACACGCCGATGAGGAGCACGGCTCTGGCAAAAACACACAAACGAGATTCCCATCTACAGACGGAGCGCGGCTCCGTGGCTCCGTCCGTCCGTCCCGTCTCCATCTGACCTCGGTTAAACGCTCTGAAAAGGCAGGAGCGGTAACTGATCCCAGGCCAAATTTAACACAGCAGCATTAATGGCCGGATGATGGACGGAGCGGGAGCATGTTTACGTTTTCAGAGCTCAGGTCTGAAGGCCAGCGTGGCTTTAAAAGGCACAGAGGATGGAAAACTGTGTCTAGAAAAAGATCACCGCTTTTTATTTAACTCTTTTCGCTCGGATCTGATATTCCAGACACTTGGAAAAAGGAGCGGACGCTGCTGAGGTCAGGCCTCAGTGGACGGGAGGGTGAGAGGAGGGAAAAAAATAATCATCTCATGAGGACCTGAGACATTTCTAATCCTGATATTTGTTTATTATTATTATTATTATTATTATTATTATTATTATTATTATTATTATTATTATTCCAAGGCATTAGAAACTAACCCTGAAAAGCAGAAATGTATAATAAAATCTGACCAAAAAAAATAAAATTAAAAAATCATAAAATTAAAAGACATCAGTTCACCTTCTTCTGCTCAGTTCAGTTTAGTGTGTAATTATTAAAACCAGGATTAAATATCTCAGAAAAGTAGAGATACCATCTAAACCCACGATATCTATCAATCAATCCACCCATCCACATTCCAAGCTTCATCATTTACATGAAACATACATAAATAAATAAATAAATAAATAAATAAATAAATAAATAAATAAATAAATAAATAAAAATCCGGAACACCGTGGGACTGACGTCTTTACACGGTCACCGCTTTGGTTTCTAATGGGATTCTCTGGCTACAGAAGGATGTAGGGTGTCTGAATATATAAAGTGTGATGAATAAGAGCCCCGGAGGCAAGGGAAGAGTGGCACGACAGATTTCCATAAGGATGCCATTATGCGTACGTGTGCGCCTGCGTGCGCCTGGAGCTTTGTTGTGCCCGAGTGCGTGACGAGCCGTGAGCAAACAACTCGTTGGGATGGCAACTGGATAGACGGAGCGAGAGATAGCAAGTGATAGGTCGGGGGAGATGAAAAGACGGAAAGGAGAGTCTGGGTAGAAAAGAAGACAGGCTACATCACCAACCAACCAACCAACGCCCCCCCCCATCCACACACACACACACCCCTTTCCTCTTTCTTTGTCTGTTCTATCACCTCACTCGGTCTATAGTCTGTGTGCCTCTCACCTGAAATTAAACATAGAGCCAGGTGCCACTGCGACTATACCATCTGTTCCACCCTGTGCTGCCCATATCCCTCCCTCCCATCCTCCCTCCCTCAATCCCTCTCTCTCTCTCTCTCTCTCTCTCTTTCCCTTTCCTCCGTTCCTAGGGCTCTTCACTAAACGGTCCCTCAGCGCTCGGCTAAACCGTTCAACATATGCGAGACCTAAGAAAAACATGAGACATTTAATGGTGAGAGAGAGAGAGAGAGAGAGAGAGAGAGAGAAGAAATAAGAAAAGAGTAGAAGGTTAAACGGATGACTCATGCTCTTCATTTGTGTGTGTGTCCAGTTTACTGTCCTTATCTAAATCACACCCACACACACACACACACACACACTAATGAAGGCGCATTGTCATGCCAATTCTATATGACCGACATAAGACAGAGGGGGCGTGGCTTCGCAGGCAGGTGCTGTCAGTCCGTGTGTGTGTGTGTGTGTGTGTGAGAGAGAGAGAGATATAGAGAGGCTGCTGTTTAATGTGCTTTTCATTGTAGTAGTGAAAGAAAAGGGGGGTGGGGGGTGGGGTTCAGGTTTGGAGGCTTAGGTGATGAGGGCCGACGAATGGAAGGATGGAGAGGGATTGAGGAGAAGGGGAGGAATAAAGGGGGGGGGGGTAAGCACCCACTGTGCTCGTCTTTGAAAGGTCAGAGAGGTCAGTCTACTGTCATGCTAATAACAGGATTTGGAACGGGACGCTACGGGGTGCGTACTTAAATCTCGCGCACACACTGTCTCTCTATATATATATGTATATGTATATATGTATGTGTGTGTGTGTGTGTGTGTGTGTGTATAAAACATATCTAAATACACACATATCCATTTGCTAAAGCACTAAAAATAATACCTGAGAACATAAACCAGTAAACCAGGCTTAGGTGACTGCACTTTATTTCAATCCCGGTTCAATCGAATTGTGTCGGATCGATCCGGCAAAACCTATCCTGCCCCTGGAACCATATCTGAACGCTTCTCAGCCTCATTAAGGAGCTATGAATCACAATTCCAACCTCCATCCTAACTGCATGAACAGTTGGGTTTCATCTGTAATCCCCCTGCAGCCTCTTCTCTTTCTGCTTCCCTGACCACACACACTAGCATCTGCTAGTACGGCGTGTGTAAATCCCGCGCTGAGCTAAATCGTGCATGCCGTGCTTCCTTTATGTCTCGGTCATGACGTTCTCCTGCTTTCCCCCTTTGTGACAATTACATTCTTCCAAATCCGATTTGAGAAGGAAGACGACGAGGTCTTTACCGGCCCGCCTCATATCTCATATCTGACTGGATCGGCCAGCTGACGGCCGCCGAGAGAGCGTCCTTCTAATAAAACCTCCTTATTATTAAAGTAATGAACCCTCCATGACCTTTTTTCCCCACAGGCGCTCATCCGAACGGCGTATTCCTGTTGCTTATCCTGACTGGAGGGTCGATCTGAGGATCAGAACATAAGGCTGGGAAGAGTGAAATCTTCAGGGGGAAAACAGCAGTTTTTTTTGTGCTCGCAGGTTGCTCATTATTGCGCAGATCGAGCAGATGGCCTGAGCAAGTTAGCTAATCAACAACTTCAGAGAGAAAGCACCACAATCAGGGATGCTTCTCAAGGATTACGCCCCTCCTACATCACTTAATTAGGGTCTGCTCAGTTGGCAAAGACGTCCAGGGCCCCAAAGCACAAAGCAGCGTCCGTGTAAAACGGTGTGTTCTCCTAATTCAACTCTCATATTTAACCATTTTTAATTTAAAAAAAAAAAACAAATAAAAGACTCTGCGATATATAGTTCATGTCTTTGGGATTGTAATGAACACGTGACCATGTTACTCACCCCTGGCAATGTCTTCTGCTCGTGTAACGCATTTTGGGCTTTCAGTGCAGACTCTCTGGCACAGTACGTCAAGAAGGCGCATCCTGTCAGAGGGAAAAAGAGAAGGGGGGAAAAAAGAAAAAAAAAAGCTGAATTGATCGCACATCATCATCATGGCCATTAACTCAAATGGCACGATAAATAGAGCAGGGACCTGGAGAACAACAGAGTGCTGAAGCTCTTTATATATATATATATATATATGTCAAAATCACAAAAAGAAAATCTGATTGCGGATAAATAATTCTAAATAAATAAATATCGATGCGGTCATTTCTGGACGGTCGTTTTGAAAAAGACAAAGGCGCTGCAACCTGTTAAGTAGGACTGATGTATGAATTAATAAAATGGAAAAAAATAATAGATCGGTTGTAAAATTCCTCATTGTTAGATTTCGTCTGGAGACGTGACTCGCTACCGAGGTCCAGCTTATCTGTGTCTCGTGTCCCCTTGTGCGCGTCCGCTCGATATAGCAGTGTCACATCAGGCTGAATTACCTTTGTGCATGCCCGTGTACTTGTCCTTGATCACGGTCAGTTCGTAGATCTTGCCAAACTGCTCAAAGATAGGCTTGAGGTCCTTCTCCTCCAGATTGCGAGGGATCTGGCCGATGAAGAGCTTGATGGCGTCCGGCTCCTTCATTGGGGACGGCGGCGACGCTGCGACTCTGATTCTTCTTTTACGAGGTCAGATGCTTCCCAAAGCTTCCCTTTGGGGGAGAAAAAATAGCCTGTGGGGTGTAAAAATAAATAAATAAATAAACACAAAGGTACAAAGGAATATAGAGGTTATATGAAGTGAGAGGAGAAATCTCATACATATTGAGCTCAAGCAGCTGACTGACAATAAACACACGGAGTGCACAAACACAACCCCAATCCCAAACAAGACAGAAATGTCATGGTGAAAATGCTCTGGATTCTCAGAGCTCTGTGGCTTTAATGGCTGTTATTGTGCTGTTTGGTCTGGAAACTGGTGTGTTAAAGAGCAGCGGCGTCAAAAATGTAGGACAAGGGCTGTGCGCGAGACGCTTCTTTGTTTAATCCGCCATAGATGCATATAGGCGTGTGTGTGTGTGTGTGTGTGTGTTGTTCTTTGTCATGAGCGCGAGCGCACGCATCCACCGTACGTGACTGAAAAGCGTAACGCAACACGTATCTACATTAAAATACAAAAAGAAGATCTCCACTGATGCTCCTCGTCTTCAGAGCGCATCTTTTAGGAAAAGTGCAAATGTACCGTTATCTCTCTCCCTCTCTCTCTTTCTCTCTGTCCTTCCCTCTGTAGTTAATCCTGATCGGACGTGTTTGTTTGTTTGTTTGTTTGTTTGTTTCTTCGCTTGCTTGCTTTCTGGCACGCGCGCTCTGGCGTCTTTAACGAGCCTTCAGCCTTAAAAAAACACCGACAAATAGAAATCTGTGCATCAGTCACCTCTAGTCCGTCCTGATCACGTCTTTCCACACTTTCACTCCTGATAGAAGGCTTCAGCAGGCTGATGATAATCCACCCACAATGAGATGCTCAACGTCCAGATCCCTAACAGGAAGCCTCGGAAGAAGAAAAAAAAAACAACAATAACAACAAAACCCAAAGCCGTAAAGGAGAAGAAGATGGACAGATAGGTAGGAGGCTACCCAGTGTCTGGGCTCTGAATCTGTGTAGCCCTTTGCTTTGACGTCGTAAGCCGGTGTCTCCCCCTGTCCGTGTCCAGACCTCCCCCTGGGTGTAGGAAAGCGGGATGACTGCTCAAGGGAACGTCGACATTTTCCCGATCTCAAAAAAAGCACAACTCCACACTAGGCACGAGACACGTCAGACATTTACACTATATTTAGCGTTCATACATCTAAACTGCAAACGCAACGGATTTCAATTTCGATTATATGCCGGAAATATACTTCAAATATGTCAGAGGTCGCATTTAAAGGGACGTATTACGTGTTCAACAAAACTAACAATACGTTTCTCATAAAGTGACGTCGTTGCTCATTCTAAATTCAAGGTTCTAGCGATCACGATCCGTACATGTATTATTAATATATTAAAGAAACGTAATGATATTGTAAAGATTTTGAAATTATGTGCTCTGATCGAAAGAAAGAAAGAATTATCGCATTAAATGAATTTCGTTCAGCCTAGGGTTTGATCCGGAGTTATGGTGAGAGAGAGCAGATTTTATTTGTAAAAACGTGATTGTTGTTGTTGTTGTTGTTGAATTTACAACAACAAACTGTCTTAAGGTGACACAATTAATTGACATCGAACCAATGTACACCTTCAGTCAATTTAAGTAGCTTTTCGGGGAATATACACTGATGTTCAGTGAAAAATATTTGTTGAAATGACAAATTTAGGTGATTACCTTATTATCTGAATAATAAAAACTGAGTTACTTACGTCAAGGAATCCGGAATAAAGTGGAATAAAAACAAACCAACTAAACTCCTGAGTCAAACCGAGGACGCTGGAGCCATGTGGCATTATCCACAACATAATCAAGCTAATGTAATGCTAATACCTTCAAGGCAATGAGATTTTAGAACATAGCTAGATCACGTTATCACCGAAAATAAGGCTCAATGGTTTAACTTAATAACTGTTTATAATCACACCCTCCAGTGTCACACACTCTTCCGAGCCTGATTCCTCTCTTCCTTCCTCATGTCATCTCAGTTGTCTCAGTTTTTCCTCACCTCCGGCTTGCTCGTCAGAGATAAATACGGTACATGCATGACACAATGCTATCCTGAATTTATCAATTATTTTTTCTAAAGATGTTTGCTTGATAAGAGCTATACAAATACAATTGAATTGAATTCATTCAGATCCAGGGCGATTTAATGATCACGCATTTTCAAAACCGTGAATAAAACTAAGCTCCGAGCCCACGCTCTGACCTGAGCTGAGGATCGAACCCGGGTTATTGATGTTTTGCCCCATTCATCTTACCATTCTATAGTTATCAGAGCAAACAATGGGTTTGTGTAGATATTAGAATTCAGTCAGAAACTTGTTTAAATTAAACACAAGGAAACCACGTTTTTAATGAGAAATATAATGTATTCTTTAGTTTTTGTGTATAAATAAATAAATATATATATATATATATATATATATATATATATATATATATATATATATATATATATATATAAAACAGACATAATTTATTTTAAAAGACTGATCAAAATCATGGCATATTTTCCCGGAAATTCAATCCTTTAAGGGTTAAGTTTATTTACAAAATATTTTTCACGGTCTGTTTATTATATTCGTTGAACTGATATGTTGATGAAAACAATATTTTTCATTTAACGTGGACGTGTTCGTTTTGTATGGGAGAGTGTAATTTAGAGACGGTGCCTGACTTCAGGACTCTAATCCGCCTTTTGTTCTCGCAGGGCTCTGGCCGCGGTGCTGAAACTCCGCCGTGATCACGATTTCCGTGACTCAAACCCCCCCCCCCCCCGGTTTCTGTGTGTGTGTGTGTGTGTGTGTGTGTGTACCACTGCATACATGGCAGAAGAAAAAAAAAAAAACACACATCCGGCTAATAATGAAAATCAACAACCATCCGACAAAATCAAGACAATGCAAAACATCGCGTGCTATTTCCGCTCCTTTTTCTCAGACAGAAAGAGATGAACGGCTCGGTTTTACAGGAGTCTCTTCATTTTGGCCATCTGCTGCGCCCGAGCTCCTTAAAAAGCCCGTCCACACTGAAGGTCACTCGCCCTTTGACCCGAACTTAAATCCACATACAGGTCAGAACCCGGGGTCTGGTTATAATACACAATGAAAAACAAGCTTGATTAGGGCCTGGTTAAGAACACGGACATGAAGCTGGCGTCCTGCCGAGCGACACCTGCTGGCTGTTCAAGTAATCACACACACAAAGAAGAATGACTCAAGTCAGGAAATACAACCAGAGGATGAATGATAATAATGGAGATTCAGATCAACACACTCGAGTTCACGAGGAAGATGTACAGTACCACAATACAGGAAAAAAACACACACAGGGTCTTGTGTGTACAGTTCTCATCTAGATATTTATAGGAGGTGTAACAGTAACACACACACACACAGACACAGAGAGAGAGAGACACACACACAGACACACAGAGAACATGTGTGTATTAATACTGACACAGAAGTCCACAGGGTCATATGAAATAAGTGTGATTCCTCAGAACAGTCCTTACTGCAGTCCTCCAGGACATTGCATCTCTTTATAAACACTACAGCTCTGTATAAACACTACAGCTCTTCATAAACACTACAGCTCTTCATAAACACTACAGCTCTGTATAAACACTACAGCTCTGTATAAACACTACAGCTCTTCATAAACACTACAGCTCTTCATAAACACTACAGCTCTGTATAAACACTACAGCTCTGTATAAACACTACAGCTCTGTATAAACACTACAGCTCTTCATAAACACTACAGCTCTTCATAAACACTACAGCTCTGTATAAACACTACAGCTCTTCATAAACACTACAGCTCTGTATAAACACTACAGCTCTTCATAAACACTACAGCTCTGTATAAACACTACAGCTCTTCATAAACACTACAGCTCTTCATAAACACTACAGCTCTGTACAAACACTACAGCTCTTCATAAACACTACAGCTCTCTATAAACACTACATCTCTCTATAAACACTACAGCTCTGTATAAACACTACATCTCTCTATAAACACTACATCTCTATAAACACTACATCTCTGTATAAACACTACAGCTCTGTATAAACACTACAGCTCTGTATAAACACTACAGCTCTCTATAAACACTACATCTCTATAAACACTACATCTCTGTATAAACACTACATCTCTCTATAAACACTACAGCTCTGTATAAACACTACAGCTCTGTATAAACACTACATCTCTCTATAAACACTACAGCTCTGTATAAACACTACATCTCTCTATAAACACTACATCTCTGTATAAACACTACAGCTCTCTATAAACACTACATCTCTGTATAAACACTACAGCTCTGTATAAACACTACATCTCTATAAACACTACATCTCTCTATAAACACTACATCTCTGTATAAACACTACAGCTCTGTATAAACACTACAGCTCTGTATAAACACTACATCTCTATAAACACTACATCTCTGTATAAACACTACATCTCTCTATAAACACTACATCTCTCTATAAACACTACAGCTCTGTATAAACACTACAGCTCTGTATAAACACTACATCTCTCTATAAACACTACAGCTCTGTATAAACACTACATCTCTCTATAAGCACTACAGCTCTGTATAAACACTACATCTCTCTATAAACACTACATCTCTATAAACACTACATCTCTTTATAAACACTACAGCTCTTCATAAACACTACAGCTCTGTATAAACACTACAGCTCTTCATAAACACTACAGCTCTGTATAAACACTACAGCTCTGTATAAACACTACATCTCTATAAACACTACATCTCTTTATAAACACTACAGCTCTGTATAAACACTACAGCTCTGTATAAACACTACATCTCTCTATAAACACTACAGCTCTGTATAAACACTACAGCTCTGTATAAACACTACATCTCTCTATAAACACTACATCTCTCTATAAACACTACATCTCTCTATAAACACTACATCTCTTTATAAACACTACAGCTCTGTATAAACACTACATCTCTCTATAAACACTACAGCTCTGTATAAACACTACAGCTCTGTATAAACACTACATCTCTCTATAAACACTACAGCTCTGTATAAACACTACAGCTCTGTATAAACACTACAGCTCTGTATAAACACTACATCTCTCTATAAACACTACATCTCTCTATAAACACTACAGCTCTGTATAAACACTACATCTCTCTATAAACACTACAGCTCTGTATAAACACTACATCTCTCTATAAACACTACATCTCTCTATAAACACTACAGCTCTGTATAAACACTACATCTCTCTATAAACACTACAGCTCTGTATAAACACTACAGCTCTGTATAAACACTACAGCTCTCTATAAACACTACATCTCTATAAACACTACATCTCTGTATAAACACTACAGCTCTGTATAAACACTACAGCTCTGTATAAACACTACATCTCTATAAACACTACAGCTCTGTATAAACACTACATCTCTATAAACACTACATCTCTCTATAAACACTACAGCTCTGTATAAACACTACAGCTCTGTATAAACACTACATCTCTCTATAAACACTACAGCTCTGTATAAACACTACATCTCTCTATAAGCACTACAGCTCTGTATAAACACTACATCTCTCTATAAACACTACATCTCTATAAACACTACATCTCTTTATAAACACTACAGCTCTTCATAAACACTACAGCTCTGTATAAACACTACAGCTCTTCATAAACACTACAGCTCTGTATAAACACTACAGCTCTGTATAAACACTACATCTCTATAAACACTACATCTCTTTATAAACACTACAGCTCTGTATAAACACTACAGCTCTGTATAAACACTACATCTCTCTATAAACACTACATCTCTTTATAAACACTACATCTCTCTATAAACACTACAGCTCTTTATAAACACTACAGCTCTTTATAAACACTACATCTCTTTATAAACACTACAGCTCTGTATAAACACTACATCTCTGTATAAACACTACAGCTCTGTATAAACACTACAGCTCTGTATAAACACTACATCTCTCTATAAACACTACATCTCTTTATAAACACTACATCTCTGTATAAACACTACAGCTCTGTATAAACACTACATCTCTTTATAAACACTACATCTCTCTATAAACACTACATCTCTTTATAAACACTACAGCTCTGTATAAACACTACAGCTCTGTATAAACACTACATCTCTCTATAAACACTACATCTCTCTATAAACACTACATCTCTTTATAAACACTACAGCTCTGTATAAACACTACATCTCTCTATAAACACTACATCTCTTTATAAACACTACAGCTCTGTATAAACACTACAGCTCTGTATAAACACTACATCTCTCTGTAAACACTACATCTCTTTATAAACACTACATCTCTCTATAAACACTACAGCTCTGTATAAACACTACATCTCTTTATAAACACTACAGCTCTGTATAAACACTACATCTCTGTATAAACACTACATCTCTCTATAAACACTACATCTCTCTATAAACACTACAGCTCTGTATAAACACTACATCTCTTTATAAACACTACAGCTCTGTATAAACACTACATCTCTCTATAAACATTACATCTCTTTATAAACACTACAGCTCTGTATAAACACTACATCTCTCTATAAACACTACATCTCTCTATAAACACTACATCTCTTTATAAACACTACAGCTCTGTATAAACACTACATCTCTCTATAAACACTACAGCTCTGTATAAACACTACAGCTCTGTATAAACACTACATCTCTCTATAAACACTACAGCTCTGTATAAACACTACAGCTCTGTATAAACACTACATCTCTCTATAAACACTACATCTCTCTATAAACACTACAGCTCTGTATAAACACTACATCTCTCTATAAACACTACAGCTCTGTATAAACACTACAGCTCTGTATAAACACTACATCTCTCTATAAACACTACAGCTCTGTATAAACACTACAGCTCTGTATAAACACTACAGCTCTGTATAAACACTACATCTCTCTATAAACACTACAGCTCTGTATAAACACTACAGCTCTGTATAAACACTACAGCTCTGTATAAACACTACATCTCTCTATAAACACTACAGCTCTGTATAAACACTACATCTCTCTATAAACACTACAGCTCTGTATAAACACTACAGCTCTGTATAAACACTACATCTCTCTATAAACACTACAGCTCTGTATAAACACTACAGCTCTGTATAAACACTACAGCTCTGTATAAACACTACATCTCTCTATAAACACTACAGCTCTGTATAAACACTACATCTCTGTATAAACACTACATCTCTCTATAAACACTACAGCTCTGTATAAACACTACAGCTCTGTATAAACACTACATCTCTCTATAAACACTACAGCTCTGTATAAACACTACATCTCTCTATAAACACTACAGCTCTGTATAAACACTACAGCTCTGTATAAACACTACATCTCTCTATAAACACTACATCTCTGTATAAACACTACATCTCTCTATAAACACTACAGCTCTGTATAAACACTACAGCTCTGTATAAACACTACAGCTCTGTATAAACACTACATCTCTCTATAAACACTACAGCTCTGTA